>NC_085020.1:9652565-9686616 GCF_963692335.1 Osmerus eperlanus
GGTCAATTCATTTATCCATATTGATAATTGTACATAACAATTTCCTATTAGAGTGGCTAGTGTAACCCAATAACTTAGTTCTCTTATCAGGATCATATGCTCACACACACACACACACACACAAACACATGCACACACACTATCGCATACACACATCACAAAATATTAAATTTATTAGCATTCTACTGTTTATAGCAAAATATCTCAGTTGGAACAGGTTACAGTCACTGATTTTAAAACACTGTAATTATTTGGGTGCTTGGACACAAGTTAATGTTTGCACACACAAAACAAGCATGCACACAAACACAAAAAAAAGCATGCACAACGCGCGTGCACGCGCACGCACACTCACACACACACACAAACACACACACACACACACACAGAGTGGTGGACTCAGTGACAGTCAGGCTTAGGATCCTGTTTCCACAGGGATATGAAAAACAATGGAACAGGAGGTGGAGCGGAACTGTTGCAGCTGCTCACACACACACACACAAAACACACACACACACACACATGCTACAAATACAATGGGAAACACACCAACCCACAAATGTACACACACACAAACATACATCTAATCACTTGTATGTGGGGGTGACAACAGTGCTCTGTTTCAGTCTGTATCAGTGAGAGAGAGAGCGAGAGCGAGAGAGAGCGGCGAGAGAGAATCCCTGTGACACAAGTCCCTGCAAAGCCCTCCATCCATCCCTCCTCCCCTCCCTTCCTCCTCCCTTCACGTGTTCCTCAAGTTGCTTCCCTCTCTGCCTCACTACCGCTGCTACAGCTACAGCTACAGACGACACACACAGACACACACACCAACATAGCACACACACAGATATACACATGCACACAGATATACACGCATGCAGATACACACAACAATGTATACACAGATATACACACACATAGAGATGGTTAGGACACACATACCACAACCACACACAGTCTTGCAAGAAAGGCACACACAAACACTTCCACGTCAATGACTTCAGCGATAAAAACTCAAGACATACACATGCCCAAGCCAGCTGACTTCACGAGGCACGGAGGACATCAATAATACACACGCCTCCAGCAACACTAAATCTTGCCGTCAGCCTACCTCTATCACGCAGCACCTCCATCAGAGCATCACATTATCCACCAACACATTGAGGCAGCCTACAGGCAGACAGGCAAAAAGGTAGGCAGACAGTCAAGATGGGTAAACAGGTCGGCAAACAGTCAGACAGACCGACTGAAGGGAAGACAGGTTTACAGACAGAAAGACAGACAGGCAGACGGGTTGACAGACAGACAAACAGACTGGTTGACAGACAGACAGACAGACAGACTGGTTGACAGGGAGACAGACAGACCAACAGACAGACGAGCAGACATACAGACACAGACCGACGGCTGGACAGACACAGACAGATGAAATGACAGGCAGGCAGGCGAGCAGCAGTATATGTGATGGGCAGCCAGACCAGCCAGCCAGACAGTACAGACAGTACAGACAGACAGCTGCAGTATCCGTGACAGGCTGGTAATGTCTTTACCCCTCTATCTTTGCAGTGCTGAGCTTTAGCGGATCTGTCCTCCTCTGCAGTGCACTAACCTCTCTCTCTTTCACACTCGTGTTCTCGCTCTACCCCCCCTCCCCCCTTCCCACCCCTCTCTACGCGCCCCCTCCCTCCTCTCTCTCCTCCCCTTCCCCTCTCTCTCTCTCCCCCCCCCTCTCTCTCTCTCTCTCTCCCCCTCTCCCCCCTCTCCCCCCCTCTCTCTCTCTCTCCCATCTCCCCCCCACTCTCCCCTCTCCTCTCTCTCTCCTCTCTCTCTCTCTCTCTCTCCCTTCCCCCCCTCTCTCTCTCCCCCCTCTCTCTCTCTCTCTCTCTCTCTCCCCCCCCCTCTCTCTCTCTCTCCCCCCCCCTCTCTCTCTCTCTCTCTCTCTCTCTCTCTCTCTCTCTCTCTCTCTCTCTCTCTTCTCTCTCTCCTCTCTCTCTCTCTCTCTCCCCCCCTCTCCCCCCTCTCTCTCTCTCCCCCCCTCTCCCCCTCTCCCTCTCTCTCTCTCTCTCTCTCTCTCTTCCTCTTTCCCGCTCTCTCACTGATCCTGCCGGAGATATGGGGAGTGCGGTCTCGCTGACTGCTGAAGCCTGGTCTCCCTCTGCCGGTGTGTGAGAGTCTCTCTCCCTGTTTTCCCCAGAACCACATGTCCTAAGCATAAAGTCCTGATTTCACCCTTGCCCCTCTCTCTGTGTAGAGTCAATAGTAAGTAGCAGCTATTAAATGTGTGATGAGAAATACAATACAATGGATGTGGTTGGTTTCTGGGAATGTTTTGGGTTATACAGGGCTAGCGTGTAGCAGACACACGCTGGTCCGTGATTGCAAGCTGGGAAATTGTGGCTCACGATGGTAAATAATTGGCCAGGTCTGCTTCCTCTCCTCTCCTCTCCTCTCCCTCTCCTCTCCCCTCCCCTCCCCTCCCCTCCCCTCCCCTCCCCTCCCCTCCCTCCATCTCCTCAGAGTATGCACAGTCTAATCATAGGCGAATGACATCACTCTTAGGATTTCCATTGTTCCTCAGAGAGACCACTATCTCTCTCCTCGATCGCTCCCGTTCTCTCCCCAAGCCCCCCTTTCTCCACCTCTACCCCCACGCTCTCTTTCTCTTCACTATAGGAAGGTGTGACCTTCCCGTGCAGTTCACCGCTCTGAGGAACAGAAGTGTGTGTGCTTTCCCCTTCAAGCATGTGCGCCCCCCCCCCACACACACACACACACACACACCAAGTCTTGCTAAACAATATGCCAGCAGCCATCCTAAACATGCTCAGTGAAGCACTCAAGGCGCTGCTAAAAATGCTCCCCCTCTCTCTCTTCCCCCCTGTCCTCCGCCTCCCGTCTTTTTATAGCATCGCCGAGGGAGAGGGTAGACATTTATAGAAGGACAGGCCTACACTCTCTGCTCCATGTCTGTTAGGCTCCCAGCTGACAAGACTCATGTTGACACCACCCTCACACGCTCGCCACACACAGGCATGCACGCGCGCACGCACGCGCAAACACATACATTCATCCGTTCCACCACAGATATGTGAGCAGTATGAAAATGTCGTCAGTACATTGTACGGCAGACAGCCAGGTCCAACGTAGGTAGGGGCATGTAGATGTTTGCTTTCCCCAGGCCCACTACTGTGTGTGTGTGTGTATGAACATAATTCTTGAGTTAGTAGCTGCTCACCGTGAAGCTGTTGTTGACATTCTTTGTACTGGACTCAGCAACGCTGGCATCTGATAGGTCCACCTCATCAAAGATGAGTGACTGCGGAGAGGAGAGGGAGAGGACAATGGAATTAGCACTCTGCTACGCAAAGACGGGTCCAACGAGGCTTAAATCTTCTTCCAGCATCTTATCTTGTCCAACTACAGTATGAGAGGTTGCTGTGGCAAAGCCAGACCAAAGCAGAGATGTACGCTGGCTGCTGTAGTCTTACAGGAGCTCTACATGACAGTTCAGGGTCAGGGTCAATCCCACAGTCCAAGCTGTTCCAGACTTGGAACGAAACCTGACCCATAACCCTGAACCCTCTCTGGCTCGGGCCTTTTAATGAACTCCATTCCTTCCCAACTATCTATAATACACGTTTTTCAAACGTATGATATAGACGCAAATGGGGCTCATTTGAAGTCGGGGAACAGTGAGATGAACAGCCCCATGCATGATGACCAGGTTCGTGTGGCGTGGCAGTGCCATTGCCAATAATGCTATCCCTCACTGATGCCGAAACATTCCAAGAAGCATGACGTCTACTGACGGTTCACAACGGCGATTCTGTTCCTTCAACCTGCATTCAGACTCCCCGTCCGGTGGGCCTCCACCAGCACCGGTACACAGAGCACAGAGCCACAGCTGCCAACGGCAACCTGATATCTAAACACACTGACTGATGACATCACTAAAGGCCAGCTGAGCTCCCTCTTAAAGGGCCGGAAGCCAAATACATCTCACTGTCAAAGGAATGCCATCCGTGAGTGTGTGGGCCAGCTATGTGTAGGGGTGTGTGTGGGTGTGTGTGTGTGTGTGTGCAAGGGAGCCAGGGGCGGCCTATGAGGCTACAGCTGTCAGAGGGAATGCCCTGTTTATGCCACACTCTTCAGGGCTGGTTTAAGAGCAGGTCGAGGACAACAGCCAGCTTGTGTGTGTGTGAGTGCGTCTGTGTGTGTGCGTCTGTGTGTGTGTGTGTGTGGGGGGGGGGTGGTAAAATATGTGTGCGTGTGTGTTGGTGTGGGCATGCCAACACAAACAGTGCACCCACTTCCAGCGCACTTGGTTGTCGTGCCGTAGCGGGCATCACGTGTGCATGAGTGTGCGCGCGTGTGCGTATGTGAGTGTGTGTTCCTGCCTGTGGGGTCTCAGCAATGACACAGAGCTCTCTCGCACGCGCACACACACACGCACACACACACAATGTCTCTGTGTTCTCCACTGTTTTCACGGTGTCCGCGATGGGTGGTTGTCTATCCATCTATCTATATGAGTCCTGGGCCTGTATTTCAGGAATCTACAGTGCTTCCCTTTTCCCTGACTGCCTATCTAGGCTTACACGGAACAGAGTTTCCAAACGGCTGCTTTTATCTAGAAGCTCCTACGACGAGGAAGTGAGGCGAGGAGAGGAGGCGAGGAAAGGACGGAGAAAGGCCACGAGGATGGACAGATGTGAAGAAGGGCTAAGAAGCGATGCCAGAGCATGGATGTGGTAACGGGGAGGAAGGGGGGGGGGGAAGTTGAATCTCTCTGATTTGAACAGATCCTCGGAGCCTCGGACTACTGTCCAGGTGTCCACTCCAGGGATGGGCAACCAACACATCAGCCACAGTGGCCACCGGGCCACCGGGATAATCAGCTGCTGCGTCACGTGCTGATTCTGGGACGGAAAAATAAGGCTGACGCAACCATAGGGTCCGGTCCAAAGTTGCCCATCCCTAGACTCGTGTCTGGCTACCTTCCTAAGTGGAGGGGTGGGGGCTAGGGGGGGTGTATGGGGAGGAGTGGGGTGAAGAGGGAGGTCTATGGGTGTGGGCGACACTGTGGGGGTGGCGAAGGTGACGCTATGCTTCTGGCTGTGCTGACCCGCATTGTCACCAGACCTTCCTCCGATCCGCTGGCGCCGAGAGGCGGGGGGGCCCGACGGGGCCCCGTCCAGCACACCGAGAGCACCCTCCAGCACACCCGGCTCCGGGACACCCCCCTCAGCGCCCGCTCCTGCCAGCGTGCCAGGGCACTGCCCGTCTGGCCCCACGGCAGGGAAGGGCAGAGCAAACCAGGTTAGGAGTGGAGGAGAGCGCAGGGAGTCAGGTGAGGTCGGAAGGAGGGAAGGAAGGAAGGAATGAAGGGAAAAAAGAAAGGGAAGGGTAGGGGAGGGTAAGGAGTAAAAACATTACCTGTAACCACAGGACGTCATAGAAAATGGATGGTAACAAAGGAGAAATAAACAAGAGCTCCAGAGGTGCTGGAAGGTCAGAGGAAGTGGATGAAGGGAGCTGGAGTCAGAGAGTCCTGAAAGGCTGTGGAACTGGAAGAGGCTGTGCAGGCTTTGGGCCCAGCCTGAGTCGGACTCAGAGCACAGTCTGACCCCTTTGGGCTAGACGCTAACCTGGTTGTGGTTGCAGGTGTGGGTCTCAGATACACACACAGTCTGAGGTCTGTGGGGCCATTCTCCAGTGTGTGTGTGTGTGTGTGGGTGCGTGTGGGTGGGTGTGTGTTTTTGTGTCTAAGCAGCGATGTGCAGACATACCTTGGCATCTTTGGCGTAATAGAGTGTTCGTCCTCTCAGTTTGAAGTAGCGCTTTTTCCACCTCTGGAAGGAACTGGTCTGTTTCAGCAGTAATCCCTCTTTCACACTCGTCTAGAGAGAGAAAAGAGAAAGGGGGGGGATAAACATTTTACTATAGACACACAAACCCACATCCACGAAAAGACGAACAGTGTCCAGCCTCTGGGCATTGACCACACCTCCGTGTCTATCTACAGGAAACTGTCAAGATAAAGAGTGCGTGTGTGTGTCTCCAGACCCAATTTTACGCATGAGAGACAAGGGATAGGCCAAACATCAGAGAAGAAAGAAAAGTCATTACACACACCAGCACTCAATGCTCTCCTCTCCTCTCGCACTCCCCAGGCCTGAGAGAGAGAGAGAGAGAGAGAGAGAGAGAGAGAGAGAGAGAGAGAGAGAGAGAGAGAGAGACACACACACAGAGAGAGAGATAGAGATAGAGAGAGAGAGAGAGAGAGAGAGAGAGAGAGAGAGAGAGAGAGAGAGAGAGAGAGAGAGAGAGAGAGAGAGAGAGAGAGAGAGAGAGACAGGGAGAGAGAAAGAGACAGAGACAGAGAGACACAGAGAGAGACACACACAGAGAGACAGAGAGACAGAGAGAGAGAGAGAGAGAGAGAGACACAGAGAGAGAGACACACACACAGAGAGACAGAGAGAGAGAGAGAGAGAGAGAGAGACACAGAGAGAGACACACACACAGAGAGAGAGAGAGAGAGAGAGAGAGAGAGAGAGAGAGAGAGAGAGAGAGAGAGAGAGAGAGAGAGAGAGAGAGAGAGAGAGAGAGAGAGAGAGAGAGAGAGAGAGAGAGAGAGAGAGAGAGAGAGAGAGAGAGAGAGAGAGAATGTCTCTTAATAACCTTGTCGGCGATTGAACTCAGTGGTGGGGACATGCTTAACCCCTACTGATATATACACATCTGTCTTTCACTCCACAAGTTTGACATTCTTTAAAGACATTCTCAAAGTGTGGAAAAAGAGGTTGCAAGTGATGTTTTACCCTAAAAGGCATTCATTATAACTTTTATTAGGAAACCACTGCAATCAGAAGAAAAAAAAAAAAGAAAGCGACGGAAGACAGAAGAGAGAGAGAGAGAGAGAGAGAGAGAGAGAGAGAGAGAGAGAGAGAGAGAGCACACAGGGGGTGACAAGGTTATCCTGTCACCTCCACCAGAGCAACTGTGTCACCTTAGATCAGCTCACCTCTACCAACAGTGAAACACACACGCACACGGAAACTCTGGGTGGAGAACCAGCACTCTGGGGAAGGTGGGCTCCACACACACACACACACACACACAGGGGAAGGTGGGCTCCACACACACACACACACACACACACACACAGGGGAAGGTGGGCTCCACACACACACACACACACACACACACACAGGGGAAGGTGGGCTCCACACACACACACACACACGGAGCTATTTATAGCAGAGGAAATCTGCTCTCAGAGGGGAGAATTCCAAACAGAAAGGCAGGCACACTGTGATCTGACATCCTGCCGGCCAGCTGTGTCAACTTATACACACAGCCCATCCACGACCGCATCACACTCCACCAGTCACACGCTGACACGTCGTGGCCCCGCTCTGCCGTACTCACACACACTCCCCGACGGACACCGGCAGAAGGGTCTGACTAGTGTGAGAGAATAAGTGTAACATTCTCCTTGAGCATACTCATTATCGTGCTCACCAGCATGCAGACACGTGTGCTCTCACACACACACACACACACACACATACACACACACACACTCAGACACACACAGACAAGAGTCCAGGCTGCTGGACTGTTTACATGCTCCAAATGTAAATTCCTTCCCTGTACACAACAACAGTGTGCAAGGCCTGAATTCCACCGGTGGATTAAGGTGAAACCTGGCTATACGGATGACCATACAAGGCTGTGGCCACGGCCTCTGACGACAACCCACAGACACGGAGCCCCGGAGGAGAGAAATACCCCGGGACAGGCGCAGCGTATCAACGTATCGTCTCAGCTAGGCACGACGGGCGAGGGGAAAGATAGGGGTTGGGTGAGATGAGGTGCTGGGCAGGGTCATTCAGGCGAGGGTAGGGTAGCTTAGGATAAGGTTAGGTGCTGGGTTGTGTAAGAACAGGATAGGATCGAGCATGGCAGAGCAGGTAATGCATCTGTCGCCCAGTATCACCTAGGATAGTGATACCTCGCTCTGAGTTTTCCTCCGCAGTCGGGCCCCTCTGGCCAATCAGCAGCGCGGCCAGTTAATCCAATCAGATCGGCGGGGAACACAGGCTCGAGTGACCATCATGAGGGGCGCATGACTGAGAGAGAGGAAGAGAAGGGAGTGGCTGCTCATCAGTCACACCACGGTACACAGAACTGCCGTCGTTAGCACTCGCATAGTAGACACACAGACGCGCGCACACACACACAAACAGACGCGCGCCCAAACACACCCAAGTTGGCAGGGCGCTGGGCAGCATAGATTACGTCCATCGATGAGATCTCAGACGATTCCCTCCACAAGTCGTGTTATTGGCTCCGAGGGCCAAAGCCGTGGTATGGAAACCACATTTGACTCTGTCTACGCGCTGTACTACAACCCTGGAAACGCACCCTGCCGACAGAGGGCTGGCATATCATATTTCTTTCCCTTCTCCTGTCTCCCTTACACACTGCACACACACACACACACACACACACAACAGTTCCTTGAACTCCAACCACCGCATGTCTATCTGCTCCAGGCAGCTGTGAATAAGCCAAGAGTTGCTGTTCTATGGGTTTCTGATTCAGATTCTGATTCAGAGAATCTGTTAAATACACTTCAGGTTATCAGATACGACTTATTCAGGAGTCGATTGTAGGATTCATTGTAAAGGATTCATTGTAGAAGAGAGATGGTTGAGGAGTCATTCCTGCTCCACAACCCCCTCTGACTGCAGATGAGAGTCTTTGGGACCAGCAACTAAAAATCAGAAGTTAGTGGAACTTATTGTTTCTCCCGGGTCACAGAGGGGAAAAAAAAGTGACTTTGTTCTAGTTTCAAGTTCTATTTTCCAGTTTGTCCCTCCTTGGCCTCCTTAGTCCCTCTCTATGTCTCTTGCCCCTTCCTGTTGCCAAGTGGGCCAGAAGGGATCTATTAATAGGCCCGCTAGCACTCGCTCCTCACTGCCTAAACTGTGAGAGGGAGAGGAACAAAATGATGCCATACAGAACTGAGTAACCCTACCACAATGTACTGAACACACACACAGACACACACCTCTCCTTGGCCCTGACACACTCCCTCCTTCCCTCTTTCTTCCTCTCTTAAAAAAACACCCCACACTAACCCCTATGCACTTCGGACACGCACACGGACAACAAGCACACGCACAAGCACACACAAACACACACATACACACCCCTACACACAATGGATAAAGCACAACTCCAACGAGCCCAGCAGCTGTGTGTGGGGGAGCAGAGCAGGAGTTCCCTGAGAGAGAAAATGTAGAGAACAGGCCTGCAGCCTGTCCCTGAGGAGAAATCAGTCAGCCAACCCACCAACCAGCCAGCCAGCCAGCCAGCCTGTCAGTCAGTCAGTCAGTCACTCAGTCAGTCAGACGGCCAGCCAGACCTCCTTATAGTGCTGATAGCTAGCTACTGTAATCGAGATGTTATTGTTGCACTGAATTTTGCTCAAATATATAGCTGGAGGTAGCTGAGATGTGGTTACTTTGCGACTTTCCTTGACTCTGACCAATAACAATACTGTTGACTTCTGATCCTTGATTTGCTGCACGTTCTTCCCAGGGTTCTAAATTAACTTTTTTGATCACCAGCCAATTTGATCATCACAATCAGAATTTCCACTAGCCAAATTTTTTCCGGTGAAAATAAGAACAATTATGAGTTTCACTGAATGCATTTGATCATTTTATTAACATTGTTGGCATGAAAAACACATTATTTGTATTATATTTGTATTGAATTTAATAAAACTGAATTATTTTGATCCGGAAATAAACATTTATGAAATTCAGATTGCGGAAATTCAGATTGTTGAAATTCAGATCGGTGCGTGTCCATTACAGTCAGGGTTCTAAATTAACTTTTTTGATCACCAGCCAATTTGATCATCACAATCAGAATTTCCACTAGCCAAATTTTTTCCGGTGAAAATAAGAACAATTATGAGTTTCACTGAATGCATTTGATCATTTTATTAACATTGTTGGAATGAAAAGCACAGAAAATGAAGTAAAATGAAGCACAGAAGTATGATGCAAGGGTATGTGAAATCACCAACACGTGACTAAGTAAGGACACGATTTATTGTAAATGGCTAAAACGTCCATTCGCGTCGACATGATGAGATTGACTCCTGCCCATGCATTTACAGTAACGTTTTGTCCTAAGCAGGCATTAATTAAACTGACCTAATATACTCTTTATTAAGAACAGTGTATTTACATTACACTAGACTGTGTCAGTAAGCAACATCATTTTTCTTATGCGTAGACTACATGCGGCAATCCTTACAAAACATGACAACATTTTCATTGTCAAACACAAGCCATTCCCGACCCGTCAGCCATTCGGCATTACATTTTCTTTTGTTCGTTTCTCTAGTGCTATCAATATCCTCATGCCCTGCCTCGTTCTTCTTCTCGCCCCCAGAAGTTTGTCCTAACCACCGCTGCATTAAGTTAACTTTTTACTTTACTTTTCTACTCTAGCTCTTATTACCTCCTATGATCCGCTATGCTTCGTTCGACTTCTTCCTTGTGTTTTCTGGTGGACGCTCAGTTCGTTTCCACGGATTCTCGCGCCGGTTTCACTTCAACTGCGCGCAGCCAATGGGCGTATAAAACGTTATCAAGTAGCATTACGGCACAGTGTTCATGGGAAATTTAGGAAGTACTGCCAGGGGGATAAATGACCGAGAACCATGCCGAGAACAGAGCCTTATGTATCTAATGCCTCATGTATCACCGGCCAAACTGGCTAGTGAGTTTTTATTAACACCCGCCAAAATGAATTTTAACCCGCATTTGGCGGGTTGGCGGGTGTTAATTTAGAACCCTGGTTCTTCCTGCACTAAAGGATTCTGCTAAAATGAATAAAATGTCAAATTGTAAATGTTCATCTGCAGGCTCCGGAAGAACTGGAGTGAAGCGGACACCAACAGTCACCAGGCTCAGTTTCAGTCCCACTGCAAGCCCAGGGCTATCTTAAACCTGACACCAACACCAACCCTAGACCTAGACCTAACAATAACCCTGGCCCTAACCTGATAGTCTACTGTCCCTTTTATATGCACTACTTGAACATTGCTTGAATGAAAGCATCTGCTGCATGAATAAAATGTCAAATGTAACCGATCCTTCTGTAACCCTCCTCCTCCAATCAGGAAGAGCAGTTAGTGCTGGAGCCATTGGGCCTCGTCACATGAGGTCAGTGGTGACACATGGTTCTGCTTTAGTCCTGTCAAAACCCAGATAGATTCAGGAAATATGTCTCACATGCATGACCGAATGTTTGGAAGTTTGGTTCACCATCTCATGCTTTCAGCAACGACCTGGTTCATTTCCACGTCTGTGTGGAAGATCCGAGGTGAAGCTCTTCTATTCCACAGAGATCCACATAATTGCATGTAATTTACTGAATTCTAAATTCAACACTTTAGTCAAGTTTTCAAAGTCAAACACCCACCATACCCACGAATAAACACACACACACACATGGTCACAAACACATGCTCACACTGCCACACACCCCTAAAGCCGTAACACAGGCCTTAACGTGTTGGGGAATTACACCTTGTCAGTGTTTGGCATGTAATCATGTCGTCGTTGGTGACAGCAAGGCGTGCTGTGAGGGGGAGGCAGGGTCCAGGGTTACAATTACACACAACACGACACACATAAGAAAATCCTCTGGAGGAGAGGAGAGAGGAGGAGAGGAGAGGGGAAGAGAGGGGAGGAAAGGAGAGGCAAAGGCAAAGGCAAAGGGAGGAGAGGAGAAGAGAGGGGAGGAAATGACAGAAGACAATAAAGAAAAGAAGGGAGTGTGGAATGGAAAAGGGGTGGAGAGACGATTATGTTCGAAACCCCATCGCCGTAAATGATGTGCTCGTCCTGCCTTCTCAATACTTCTTCTCGTTTCCAGGCAGGCAGGATGATGGCAGAGCGAGTGGGTGACGGAGGTGAATAAAGCTCTGTATCTACAGACAACAGATCGGTTTCTATCAAGCAAGCAAACCCCATCTCTTGCCCTCCTCTTCCCCCCCCCCGTTTCTCATCTCTCTTCACGGCCCTTCTTTCCTCTCTTCTCCTCTGTCAGCCATGATACTAAGGGAGTATAGGCGTACTAAGTTTATCCATGACTAGTTTGACTCCCAGCCCTAGGGAGATCCTGGAGGAGTTTCTTACATTTGATTCGTTTAGCAGAAGCTGTTCTGGTCAGAGACAGAGAGAGGGGAGACGGTGACAGGAAGAGATAGAGACATTGAACAATAGAACAATATACAGAAAGCAAGGAGAGAGGAGAGAGAGAGAGAGAGAGAGAGAGAGGGGGGGGGGAGAGAGAGAGAGAGAGAGAGAGAGAGAGAGAGAGGGGGGGGAGAGAGAGTTATTCTCTGTCTGGTTGTTTAGAGGGCCACTCTGTCTGTGCAAATAGGTACAAATCCTATCCTCGGCATCAAGATGCAGAGCATGTCAAGACTCACTCGAGACAGAGACCGTCTACACAGCTCAATAGGGACAGCTGCAGACAGTGTTTCACCTAATGGCCCTATATCAGATTCCCTCAGTCCTGGAACTATAAACATACTCTCACACTGAACAATTACACACACATGCCCACACGCCCACTGACACACCAACACAGACACACACACAAACACAGAGCCAGATAAATGACAGTGTTTCTAATGTCATAGAGTGTCGGGTTACCTGAGCCCCTGGCTAAATCCCATTACTGAGGAAGAGACTTGGGACAATCAGGCACCACAGCTCTCTCTACCTCTCAGGCCATCAGGCTCAGAAAGATGAGCCTTATCATTATTACAGCCGAGATGGACTGCACACAATCACTGTTCATCTTACTGCAATTACTGGACGAATCAGGACTATTCACTCGTATTGATACTTCAGTGTTTATGAGGCCAACTGTACCGGAGGTGAACATTGAATGATACTCTTTAATTCTCACTGTCTCTCTCTCTCTCTTTATTTTCTCTTACACACACGCATCTTTTACACACACACACACACACACCCAAGCACACAAAGAATCAGTTTCAGGTCTAATATTTTTCCTACTCCAGTGTGTGTGTGTGTGTGTGTGTGTGTGTGTGTGTGTGTGTGTGCACGCATGTGTTTTCAGGATACATCTCACTATTCCTGTTAGACAGATAGGCTGGTTGCCATGGAGCCAGTAGAGAACCCTAGGAGGCAGTCTTTCCATCAGAGCAGTTCACGGACTGGTAGCATACTGATATACACAACACCCAAATATATATTTAGTTTCACATCTTAATCACAAGAAAAACGGTTGCATTGGCCTGTCTGACTAAGTGGGGGCCAATGCCATAGTGTCCTAGATACAACAACATTGTTTTAGTCATAAATCACGATGAAAGAAGCTTCTCAATTCTCTTAATTAGATCATTAGGGGCTATTGAACATGCAGCAGCAGCAGCAGGGGCTAGTACAACGTGTCTCCAACCAATCAGGTCCCCTCAGACACCCGTTACCATGGAACCAGCTACTGGCTACTGGAGAGATGGCGGGTGGAGAGGAGGGACATAGTCATGAACCTGCCCTTGGTGAACAAACACACACACACAAACATATGCACACACACCCCAAGGCCCGGGGTGAGCAAACAACCAGGTGGAACAACACTCAGAGTCTCCATGCTCCATTAGTGCTCCTCTGCACAAACACACAGAGAGACAGACAGACAGGCAGACAGACAGGCAGAGGCTATACAAGACAATACATGATCTCCCGTTCATCATTGTCACCCTTATGTCTCTTCCCATCCTATTGCTCATGTTACACACCCGCAAACCCATTATGACAGACACATCTAGCTAGCTCATGCACTGACTCAGTAGACTGGGTGGAAAAGATACAGTGCTTTTGAAGAGACAAAACCCAGGTAGGTCAACCTCCAGACAGTGGGATCTATGTCCACGTCTCGAGAGTGTATCTACCTGTCCATCTGTAAACTTGCGAGACAAATGTTCCCCCTTATTTTAACTGTCCAGCCTTCTGCATATCTATTGCACTGTAGTCCTGCCTGTAAAGCAGTCTCTCCTACCACTGGGTTTACTGAGCAAACTTTGCAAAGAACAGATTTACCAACAAGCCCTTGCATGCCTACTCAGGAGTAGTCAAGTCCAACTTCACATATCCAGACTTGTTGTTTAGATATTCTTTCTGTGAGGTAAGGACTGTGTGTTGTAAAAGGACTGTGAACTGGTAATATCACCTATCTGAACATGTTCCAAGGGTTGACTATCTTAATCCTTACCCCACGCCTGTGCTGGGTAATTAACATGACAAAGACAGATGAGATGAACTAACTCCATGTCCTGACAAGGCCAGGCCCCAAGACTCTAAATATAACCCTCCCTGCTTCATTATTTAGACTGGGTGTAGTGGACCAGTCAATAATGAAGTGTGTCTTTTCAGTTGTGAGGGGATAGCCTCACGTGCTGTGCCAGGCGAGCCTAAGTGGGCCAAGAAAGCTAAGATGTCAGTCAGCTAGGTGAAGAAAATAACATTCTCTTACTTTAGGGAATAATCTGTCGCACCAGTTTCTAGGCTCTGTCCTAAATTCAACAACCCATTACAAATATATCATATCGCATTCAAATATCATACTATTGTAATGCTTTAACAATTTAGCTTAATTATGTTTCAGAAATTGAATTTATTTCCACATGCAACAACCTGTTGAGCAAACTATAGAATTAAAACTATCTTTTGTTCTTTTGTAGTGTAACTCAAAACAACTAGTGAAATATCTACAACTATATTTTACAAAACCGCAATTTTCGACAACAATTGACAGTAAAATGACTATCATTATCATGTTTACCGGTGGGTGCCAGCAGTACGGTTTTGGCGAATCGGAATATAATAATATATATAACCTTGTCACTGAACAGATTACGCAAATCAATAGCCATCGCCTAATAGTATATTAATGACGCGCCGGTTCAGCTGAACTCACGCTTCAGAAAGATGTGTTTTACCTTGCTTCTGATCTGCCCGGAGGTCGACACTTTCCGGATGAGTTTCTGGGGGCCTTCTTGTTCTCCCTCGCTGTCTGACGACTCATCCACCGCTCCAGAGCCCCCGACAGCCCCCACGACGTGCGCATGGATCCCAGCCGCGGACGTCGGCCCTTTCTCCGGCTCCTGTGGTGTGGAAGAATATGACCACTCCAGGTTAGCATTAACCCGGTCAGCCTCTCCCTTCCTTTCCGGGATGCGAGAGCTGGACAGCGGCTGGAAAGTGGCTTTCCTCGCCGTCATCTTTCACCGTCTCAAACCCACAATGATCACCGCAATAAAGACCGTTGTAAAGCCTAACCGAGAACATACGTGGGCTGCTGTACGCATGGGGATCTAGCATGTCTTGGCACTGGGGGTGAGGCTACTACGTTAAGGCTAGTTCAGAATGTGTTTAAGGTTCCAGCCTACAATAGACCAGACTGAGGCTAGAGACCGCCTAGGCTGTCTACAGTCACCCTTCAGCCGGTGGACATCGCCGTGGCAGACCCTAGCGGTTGCATGACAGAAGCAGTCAAGCAGTGATGAGAGGATTCTAGGCTATTAGAAGATGAACAATAAAAAAACAGTCGTAGACTTATGTCTCCATCAAAGTGGACATTTTGTGACATATATGGCTGCATAATAACTGTGTCAGCCTATAACTATTAAGTGATAATCAAGACTGAATCAAGTTTGATCGCAAGCTTGCTATCAAACTAGAAGGCACGCGCGTGTAGATTACTTTCGCGTTGTTCATTAGTATCGACTCCAGAACAATCAGATGTCCGGGATTGGATACACTGACATATAACCAATAGCCAAGTGCTTACTTTGCCAACCATATTAGGCTATTATAATAATACTATAACAACTGTAAAAAAAGACAAAAACATGAAACTGAGATGGTCTTCTATTTCATAGATGTAACTAAGGTAATTAACGGACGAATTTAACGCAATCAATAGGCTATGTGGTAAATTTGGCTAATAGGCACTTCTGATTGAGACTAAATTAAAAGTAGGCTGTATTTTTTAATTTTCGTAGGTTAAGATTAAATCTGCAAAAATAACTAACGTAGGGTAACCTAAAACACACGAATAGATCACCGCCCCACCCCTATAGGCGACATGAGTGGGAAAGACTCCAATTCTTTTGTTCAGAATTGTGTATGTGATCTTAATTAAGATTAAAATCAACTCCCATACTATTTCATATTGTTTATAGCCTGGTTTTGACTACTGTCTTATGCATACCGTATGTGGTAGTGTAACGGACGTGAACTGTCCGGTCTTATTCCTTAACATGCACTTATTTAACATTGTATACAGTATAGGCTACTAACCAGTTCTTCCCAAGCAGGGCTGCGAGTGTAAGGGTAGATATCTTCCATATTCCCAATCTTTTCCGTTCTGATAAACGAGTGACGCTGGAGGAATGTTAAGACTGCCGAGACTGTTATAGGATCCTGGATACAATCTGAAGTCCCGAACCAAATATTCATTCAATGTTGTTTCACTTACTACTTCCTCCTCCAGTCCTACGCCGCTTTCCCTCCCCACTCTTTCAAGGGCTGAGCCTCTTCTCCACGTGATAAATGTCAAACCAGCATAAAGGTACCGTGGTACGGCTGGGATAACTGTGAACAAGCGACCGAGCAATGTTCATTACGTCATGCAGTTCTTTATTCCATCTGATGCTCCAGATGTTGTAAAACCTAATTAAGTTCTCATGTCATTTTCATGGCCAGGGGATAATTCACCACAATTCGAAAACATCACTAATGGTTGAAACAATGCCAATAGCCTATATGATAATAATAATAACGATAATAATAATAATAATGTAAAAGAGCAGCCATAGTTTACACAATGTAGGCCCTATCTGTTTAAATGTTAAACTTTTCTCATCTCATGTACCCATTCATTGTTTCAAATAAAACAAAATAAGATTTTTCCCTCAATGTTTCCGCACCTCTAAAGCGAACGAGTACAGTGGAACCAAGTGTAGTTAAAGTCTATAGCAGTAGCCTACCACGGAATATTCGGTACGGACAACATTGTCCGACTTTGATTATCTTCCGCCGTAACGTTGGAGGCGAGAGTGTTATGAAACCAGAATGATGAAATCTAAATTATAGAAAAGAGTCTGTCTGTGTTTTGAAACTGACCATACCAGTCTTTCGAAATGCATTCGCAAATATTATGCAAAGGCACAGCGGCGGCTGTGGCTGCGAGGAGAATGCGGAATATCATGGGACCTGTCCTGGGTAAGGCAGGGTGGACGTGGAGAACTCATGAGGTCAAACTCCTCAATACGTCCTCAGGTAACTGAACCATTTTCTGGCGACTGTATTAAAGTTACCCGAGTGTAGTATTCTTATTTTTACTTGGCCAATTAAAGGTTAGCTTGCATAAGACAAACTAACCGGCTAATCCTACTGCAAAGCTACTAGCTAAAGCTAGCTGTCAAAATAAACCCTAACAAAATGTGGGTCCCTGTATACAGGGATACGTGGGTGGTTGCCTTTAGAATGGGATAACTCCTCCCCATACCATGCCTATATTAGTTAGCTAACGTACCAAACACAAACTAAACTATTTCAACCATCTATTACTACAATTTGTAAAGATCATACACAATTTCCCTAAATTGTGTATGATCTAAATAGGTTAAGATAGACCGCTAGGGATTGTCTGGGGAGTATGACCAAATAGTTCCAATGTACCTGTTACAAATGTCAATGAACTTGGAACGTCTGCAAAGAGGTGCACTCCACCGGTCTTCTTGTGCATCCTAGTCTGATTGTATTTCCACTGTCTTCTAGGTGACACAGTGAAGATTGGAGATATCACCTACAAGCTGAAAACACCCCGCAACCCTGAACTCGTTCCTGTGAAACACAGTAGGTTTTCGAAGGATTTGAAACCACGTTGCAGTGTTGGTTTGTTCATGTACAGTATGTGTTTACATCTACTAGGGGTGTAACAATATATCTTGGAACAATATATGGCAATACAAAATGTTTACAATATGTATCGTAGAGTTATGGCAATATTTTTACAATACAACGTCGGTTTGATCCTATTGGTTGAGCTACCAGCACGTAACCTACTCTGCACCTGCGTCATGCGTGCATTCATTGCATTCACAGAAATCGCTTGAATGGAGTGAACTAAATTGTATGTACAGCAAAGAAAATGATTGAAAATGTTTTGGAAATAAATCTGTTCAGTGAATTTCAGTTCAATTTAAAATGTTGTTCAAAATATTGTGAAAAAAAGATTGTATTGTACACCCAGTATTGTGATACGTATCGAATCGTGAGCTGAGTGTATCGTTACACCCCTAACATCTACACTTACGTGTGTCCAGTTTCAGACTCCCTCACCCAGACGGTGGCCCAGCACCTGCGATGGATCATGCAGAAAGACCTGCTGGGTCAGGATGTGTTCCTCATCGGCCCCCCAGGACCCCTCAGGCGCACCATCGCCATGCAATACCTTGTAAGAACACACACACACAAAGCTGGTCAGACTGTAATCTTGATTTCATGTTGACGCTATGACCTTTCACCTCGTGTGAGGCATTTTTTTTGCCCCCTGTCCAAATTTCGGAGTTTGTGCACGCTTTTGATTGTATGTGGTCAGATTGGATCGTGGATCTTGGTAGGGATGTCAACAGTTAACATAGGAAGCTTTTGACCAGTTACTAGCACTATACTGTACTACATTTAAAGCAAGCACCCTGCTGCCATGTCCAAAGATGTCTCTCAGCCAAGCTGACAAGCATCACAAGCTGCTAGCAGAGAGGAGAAAGTGTGATGTTCGCCAACCCGAGGCCATCATCCAGTTGGTTTAGCCAATGAACAATATGGTGTGTGTGGTAGAGGCTGAGGGATTAAAAGACCTAGTTCGGTTTGTGAAGCCCAATTACGTAATGTCATGTCATCAAGAGCTACTGTGACTAAACAAACACAAAACAGAAGAAGGATGAGGTCAAAGTCAAGCTTGTTCTTGTTTGGTTAGCTCCTAGACTTCTCACTTCTTCTTTAAAAAAACAAAAAAAACAAATGGTAGACATGGGCCCAGTTATTTGGAGAAAAGCAAACATTTCAAACATTTCATTTCTTAAGAAGAATCTCATACCAACAGTGAAGCACGTGGTGGTGGTAGTGTGACGGTTTGGGGAGGTTTTGTTGCATTTGGACTTGGATGCCTTTCCATCACTGAAGGAACTTTGAATTCTGCTCTGTATCAGATAATTCTGACAGAGAGCCACTTGTCTGTGAACTGAAGCTGAATTACAGTTAGATCAAGTAGCAAAACAATGTCTGAAACATACAGTATAAGCACCTCTACCTGAGAATGGTTGAATGACGAGAAAATAAATGTTTTGGAATTATCTTTTCAAAGTCCAGGCTTAAACCCCATTGAAATGCTGTGGCAGGACCTGAAACGTGTAGTTTATGCTCAAAAGCAGAATGTCACTGATCTGAAGTAATACTACAAGGGTGTTACCAAAAACAGTGGGCCAAAACCTCCACAGTAGAGTGAATAACTCATAACTACAGACAGAGTTTGGATGCAGTCATTGCTGCTATTAGGGTGTGATCAGTTATTAACTTAAGGGGCCAATCACTTGTTTGTTTGTTTTTTTACACAAGGGCAGTAGGTGTTAAATAACTTTTTTATTTATTTATAAATGCATAAACGATTAATCAAATTTGTTTTTTTTTGTGTGAAGGAAGTGTCACTTCGATCTATTCATAGGTTTCGTTGAAGAACTGATGGCATTCAATGTAAAACTATGCAAAAATCCTGCGCCAGGGCCGATGTTAGAACCTGTTCTAACCTGTTCTAACCTGTTGTGCGTGTGCTCTTCAGGAGCTCACCAGGCGCGAGGTGGAGTACGTGGCCTTATCCAGAGACACCACAGAGACCGACCTGAAGCAGAGGAGAGAGATCCGCTCAGGGACGGCCTTCTACATAGACCAGGTACGTCATCCCCAGGGTCACACACCGCAGCACGTCAGACCTGAAGTGAACGGGTTTTGTCTTGGCCTTTTCAGGACTCCGGGACTCTGCCCTTGGCGACCAGGATCGTGTTTGTTTTGTCACTAGTCTTTTTGTCGAAGAGGCATGTCCTCTATGGGATTAGTTCAAAGAATAATCACTGAGAATTCAGAGTTGAATGAGTTGGTCTGTGAGATGGACGACAAATTGACTAGAGTACCATAGATGTACATAAAGTAGACATGTTTAAACGCACATCATCCCCCAAACACAACCCACCATCATCACCCAGCGTCCAAGCTGATACTACTAACACTTGGATTTCAATGTGTCTATGAGTACTTTGCTGTGAACCAGACGTTAGCTTTGAACAAATTCCCCGGGAACAACAAAATACTCTAAAGGAGAGATAGACAGATCCAATCAGAGGGGTGTCTGAGAAGTTATAGACCGCACTTTTTGACCTTTCTCACTAATTAGGCCTATTATTCAATGTAATTCAGATGTTATGCACATCAGTTTATAGCGCATCAGCCCTACATTCAGGGCTTTCGGATGCCATGGCAACCAGCTGTTAAGAGGCTGGGGCCTTGTTCTATTCCATCCCATTGAGAGGTGTTCCATCCCAGACAGATGCTGGTGAGCTGATCTTTGATCTATGGTGATGAGTCAGGGAGGTTCCCATGGAGACCAGGCATTCTTAGTGGATTGATTGCTCCAGAGAAAGTGTCAGATCTCCTGGCTGTTCCAGGGTCTATATAAACCCCCCACCCAGTCAAACCCAGCCTGTTAGTCGCTGAGAATTCAGTCCGGGGTCACTGAAGACAATAAGAAGGGTCTGTCTGGTTCTGCGAGAGTTAATGGTCAGAGAAGTCATTGCAGTTATCCAGCGCACCTGTGTGATTCTTATTAGGAGGGTTTATACAAAACGAATGCTATCAGAGGACACGCGTTATAATTCAGCCTGTGCCTGATAGAGGAATGAATGTTCAAAAGGAAAGCAGGGGTAGATTTCGTTTTGTTAATAGTGTCTAATCCCCCCCTCCCCTCCCACACACGCACTCACAAACACATAAACACCTATTCCCTTTTTAACACCCCCCCCCTCTTTTTTTTATTTTTTATAAACAGGTGTCCGTTGTTTCCATGGAAACTGTTCTTGAATGGCTGCACTATCACAGATTGAGCTAATTAGTGTGAAGTAATTCTTATCGTCAGTCGTTTTCTTCTGTTAAAAAACACGGGGGTTGGCAACGGCCGTGTGTGTGTGCGCGCGTGCGAGGAGTCACTTGGCGGGACGGAACCCGGGGAGGTGGTTGGTGTCGATTGTGTTTGTGGGAGACGAACAGGATGGCGGGCCCGTGTCTTCAGGATCGGGGAGGTGCGTTTGTGTGTGGCGAGGTGTTAACTAGAACAGCGCAGTGTTCCTGTGGGTCTTGGTCTCGTTCTGAGTCCTATATTAAGGCTTTGTGTGTCAGTCCCTCTGCTCCCCCTCTCTCCTCCACAGTGAACACCGACGGTGGATATAGGCTCAGGATGGAAATAATTGCAACTCTTCTAAACTGTCTCCAACCACATCTCCCCAGTTAGCATGCACGTTATATAAGATAACCTCAAAGCGAGAAGGATAGCGACCAAACTGCAAATAGCCTCCGTCTGAATCCGTTCTCGCTTATCCGCCCCCCCCCCCCCCCCGCTTGGATACCACATTCCAGTTCGTGACGTAAATGGACCTAGAATCCGTTCTTGTGCAGAACAACCTTGTAGGCAGGTCACCCGGCCCGACCTCCCCCATCGCATGCAGTTTCGTGTGTTTTCGAAAAAACGTGAACTTCGCGCTGAACTTGAAACTTTGCGCGGCGAGCACGTCCAACATCACGCCTGCCGCCTCGGCTCAAAGCTCCCGTTCCACGGGATGCACGGGGCCTAGAGGGATGGCTGTGTTGTCGTCGAGGACTGTAGAGGAAGTGACACCGCTGCTCAGGCCGCGTTACACCGGCCGGGTTGTGGTTTCCCCCCTCCGCTTTGCCGCCCTGCGTCACTCACATTTCTCACAATGATCTGATTACAGTGGCGCGGCCGAAAACGGATCGGGAGTTAAACATAGTGCATCTGGTACTGACTTGAGTTTTATGGTCGTGCTTTCCCACACGACCTGCCGTGTATTTACATACAAACCTAATTACACGGCGACCCGCTCTGTGGTCGCCTCAGACGGCTAGTTTCCTGCCTTTGACGTCAGCGCCCGTTTGATTTCGGCGCACACATGCTCGTACACACCCACGCAGGTTTGCACACACACACACACACACGCGCGCATGCTTGGGTGTCTACGTTGGCATCGCTAACCACACTGGTTGGCTGAAGGGAGAAAATAGCTTGTTTTAAAATAGAAAAAAAGTGTTTTGATGTGTGTGGGTGTCTCTGTCGGGCCATGGTGACGATTATATAAAAAAGTACAGCGTTGAGAGGACATCCTCAGGAAAGCTTTATGGCGGCCCTGTATTGTTAAATGGAGCATGAGACGATGAGCTGATGCACAGATTGCTTTCTGTTTTCCAAAGCCTAAGTGCTTCCAGTAAAACGTGTCGCTGTTGACTCATTTTAGTGTGGTCCAAGGTAAAGATCATTAATAAGTACTTGTTGTTGAGAGTGGACTCGGCTTGATGGTGAGAAGAAGAAAAACTGGAACTGAAATAGCCATACAGTTGATTCCAACGGTTTGACCAAAGGTGTTCCATTTAGCAGACATGAAACATGGTGTCGATCGCTCGGCTGATTGATCCGGTCGAGCGATGGAACGATTGATCTGTCGGTCCCCAGTGTGCGGTGCGGGCGGCGACCGAGGGCAGGATCCTGGTTCTGGAGGGCCTGGAGAAGGCAGAGAGGAACGTCCTCCCGGTTCTCAACAACCTGCTGGAGAACCGAGAGATGCAGCTGGAGGACGGACGGTTCCTCATGTCAGCCGAGCGCTACGACAAACTGCTTCAGGTGGGCCGAGGCGAGCGGGAACGCTCCGCGATCAAACCCCTTCCAACCGTCCTTGGAAGGAAGTCCACATGTTTTAAAGATTTTCTCTGGAAATGGGCTCTGTAGGGAATGAATAACTGTGTAGTTTCTTGAAAGAATCCCTCAAGATCTGATTCAGGTGACAAGTATGATTCAGTGTCTGAATAAGTCCCATCTCTGACCTGTGACTCCCAGGACCACACTAAAGAGGAGCTTGACGCCTGGAAGATTGTCCGCGTCAGTGAGGACTTCCGGGTCATCGCCCTGGGACTTCCTGTCCCCAGGTACAAGGGCAACCCCTTAGACCCGCCCCTCCGCTCCCGCTTCCAGGCCAGAGACATCTACTACCAACCCTTCAAGGTCAGAGCAACGATCGCAGACGATCAGCTTCTCTCCGATGTTCTATCTCTCTCTCACACATACTCTCTATCTCTCTCTATCTCTCTCTCCAACTCTCTCTCTCTCTCTCTCTCTCTCTCTCTCTCTCTCTCTCTCTCTCTCTCTCTCTCTCTCTCAGGACCAGCTGGAGTTGTTGTACTCTGTGGGACCAAACATACCAGCGGAGCGGGTGTCCCAGCTCCTCTCCCTGGCCACCACGCTCTGCTCCCAGGAGTCCGCCACCCTGGGCCTGCCTGACTTCCCCGTCGACAACCTGCCAGCCGCCCTGAAAATACTGGTGAGGTCACCGGCTCTCCGTCAAAAGGCCTGCGGGACGACGCGTGCATATTTCACGAGAGGGTTTCCCTCTCGCCGGCCGTGTCGGAGGCGAGGCGGTCAAGCTGTCCCCTCGCGGCCAGCCAGGAAGTAAAGGAGCCCTGTGCTTGTCTCCCCTCCAGGATGCGTTCCCCATGCTGTCCTCCCAGCAGCTGGTCCACAGGCTGTATCCCTACAGCAGCATGCTGGGCAAGGAGGGACGCACCGCCGTGGAGGGCGCCCTCGGTGTAAGGATACACACACACACACACACACACAGACGCACACACACACACAGACACACACACTGTTGACCAGGTTCCCTCTGTCTCTGTCCTAGAGGTTTGAGCTGCTGGACTCGCGGTCCCAGCCGGCCCCCAGCTCCGTCCTCAAGGTGGCGCCGGCGAGCGAGGCGGGGGGCCAGGCGGAGGTCACCCTGCGCATCACCCACCAAGACATCCCCTTCCAGGCAAGGCTGCCCGCCACCAGAGACCTACAGGGTCTCACGAGGTCCTTTAGCACGACGCTCGGTCACCAAAGGGCTTCAGCGTGGCTTCCTGTTTGAGACCTAGAATATCTCCCCATATGGCAAAGCCATGTTTTGGGGAAATGGCCCTCCATACCATCATTTGAACTACTCTACACGTGTTAGACCACATACACTCACGCACACGACGTTTCAGCAGCCTAGCAATGTTTTCTTTTCCCCTGACCAGTGTTGGCCTGTGTTGTCTTTGGAAAGATTTGCACGCAGGCTGTCCTCTCTGCTGTCAAATAGCTCACCGTTGGGATATCTTGGAGATATACAGAGTTCAAAGAGAAACAGTTTGTCAGCTCAGTTAGTGGTCGAGCCATGGAAATGATGTCACAATGGCCAGCTTTTTGAATGTATTGTTTGGTGTGTTTGGCCTGAGTGTGGTCCCAATATCTGTGAGAGTGGGAAGGGCCTAATATGGAGTAGAAAGCTGTTCTGTGCTTTAACTGTACAATTCTGAGGTATGACAAATGTTGGAACGGGGGTCAAAGCCGGTTCCTAGTCTTACTAAAGCTGGAGACATCTGCAAGTGTAGCTTAAGTGTTTGGAAAAACACTTTTTATCCATCTTTCTCAATCTATAATATATAATTTTGCGACTACAGGTCCCAGCAGGCACCAGGGCACCCCGCCCCCCCAACAGCAACCCTGCATTCATCAGCACCTCAAGCCACGCCCAGCTGCTGGCGGAGATGATGCAGTCACACCTGGTCAAAGACATGTGCCTAATAGGGGCTAAGGTGCGCGCACACACACACATCACTAAGCTCCATAGACATCCACACAGAACACAGTACCAGGATGTGTCATGTGATTTTGTGTCTTGCAGGGATGTGGCAAGTCAGTAATTGCCAAAGAGTTTGCAGAGATGCTGGGATACAGCATAGAGCCTATTATGATGTACCAGGTAAGGTCCCCTTGACATAGAGACCATCCTCTCAACACTTCCCGCTTCTAACACGACATGCTATGTAAAGATGTTAGTGAGCATGCATGCATACTAGTGCATGCATACTAGCATGCACTAGTATCCAAGGATTAAGCTGGGTGTATGTTTTTATTTAATTATTCTATTAAATTTGTATTTGATTTTCTTTTGATATTGTCAGTTTTGATTATTGTGTAAGTACAGTAAGTGAGTGCATGTGTCTTTGTGGCAACTGAATGTATGTGGGATTCTGTAGGTCATGATCTGGGATTTGATAGAGGAAAGGGGATTCAGACCAGGAAGTATCCTTAAATAGAAGGTCTTTCATGTGAACTGCACATTGCTGAATGCTTTGACCCCTTGCAGACGGGAAATTATCCGTTTCGTCAGTGTGAACAGCATGACCCAGAAAGGTCTGTTGAAGACGGTAGAAGCGATTAACAGTCAGTACCAGAATTAGTGTGACAGCTGGTTCTGCTGACTCAGTTGGTTAGAGCCAGGTGCTTCACAGCTACCAGTGGACCTCATGCCCTCATTGTCTCAACAGGGAGCAGGCAGCAGGGATAAGGAGCAGGGAGAGTGGATGAGGGGCAGGGAGAGTGGATGAGGGGCAGGGAGAGTGGATGAGGGCAGGGAGAGTGGATGAGGGGCAGGGAGAGTGGATGAGGGGCAGGGAGAGTGGATGAGGGGCAGGGAGAGTGGATGAGGGGCAGGGAGAGTGGATGAGGAGCAGGGAGACTGGATGAGGAGCAGGGAGAGTGGATGAGGGGCAGGGAGAGTGGATGAGGAGCATGGAGAGTGATGAGGGGCAGGGAGAATGGATGAGGGGCAGGGAGAGTGGATGAGGATCAGGGAGAGTGGATGAGGAGCAGGGAGAGTGGATGAGGGGCACAGAGAGTGGATGAGGAGCAGGGAGAGTGGATGAGGGGCAGGGAGAGTGGATGAGGAGCAGGGAGAGTGGATGATGGGCAGGGAGAGTGGATCAGGGGCAGGGAGAGTGGATGAGGGGTAGGGAGAGTGGATGAGGGGCAGGGAGAGTGGACGAGGGGCAGGGAGAGTGGACGAGGGGCAGGGAGAGTGGACGAGGAGCAGGGAGAGTGGACGAGGGAGCAGGGTGCAGAGAGGAGAGAGGCTGTCAGAGACGAGAAAGGGGGGCAGAGAGGAGGAGGCAGGGAGATGTAGTTTTATAGCAGTGGGAGTACAACAGTTACGGGTGAGGTGAGGCAGCTAGCGGAGAGGTCTTTTGGATCTGCTGCCTAGAGACCAGGGTGACTCTCTTTAGTGTCCATGTAGTAATATAACCTTGAGTGTGAGTGTGTAGAAATACCAAGAATTGTTTGGGCTGGATCAGCAGTGTGCAGGAAATGGATGATGCGGTGTGTGTGTGGGTGTGTGAGTCTACGCTTGTGCATCACACTGAAGCTATTTTTAGCTCTCTGAAGTCAAGGGTTACTTTGCACAGGGAGTAGTGGAATTCTATGGTGCAATTCATCTCGTCATGTTGAAAATACTATTTCGGAAGGCCAAGTTCCATCTGTCACCGAACAAAATTGGGATTTCAATGTGTGTGCGCTCTCTTTTTGTTACGAATGTTACAAAATGTATTTAATCTGAAGAAAACGCTCTTCCATGCCATATTAGAGAGTAGTTGTATTGTCGATGTTCTAACTTGGCGACATCAATTAAGTTATTTTGTTATGGAAAATGAATTCCTTTTGAAGTGTCATTCTCTGCTGGCTAACTGGAGGCATAATGTCCCAGTGCGCCATAGCAGGGGTTTCCCTGAGGAACATGAGGAATCCCTGCCTGCCACATGATACTGACTGTCAAAAGGCAGACAGAAAGGTAGAGGACAGACAGGCAAACAGACAGTCACACAGGCAGGGAGATGGGCAGGCAGACAGACAGGCAAGGATGCAGTCTGACAAGTAGACAGAATGACAGACAGGCAGGCAGGCAGACAGACCGACAGACAGGCAGGTAAGCAGAACAGCAGTCAGTCAGACAGGCAAACACACTAGCAGACAGGCACAAAGATAGTTGGGCAGACAGTAGCACTCAGGGAGGTCTGAGCAGATGCACTCACCACCACGTCTCACAGTTTGCACGGTACAGACTTCTATCCTGACCCGACAATCCAGTCAGACAGACTGTGTGTCTGGAGCTGGGTCAATGTTGGCTCCTCTCACTGGTACTGCGTGCTAAATATTAGATGACACTCTGACACAGTCGATGTATACTGCTGAACGTCCGTGGGCCTGCGTGGGTTTTAACTTGCACTCTCACACTCTCTCTCTCTCTCTCTCTCTCTCACTCTCTGTCTCTCTCTCTCTTTCTCTGTCTCTCTCACTCTCTGTCTCACTCTCTCTCTGTCTCTCTCCCCCCTCCTTTTCTGTCCACCAGGACATGACCGCCAGGGACCTGTTACAGCAGAGGTACACACTGCCTAATGGCGACACGGCCTGGAGAGCCTCTCCTCTGGTCACCGCAGCCCAGGAGGGGAAGCTACTGCTGCTGGACGGCATCCACCGAGTCAACCTGGGGACGCTGGCCGTGCTGTCCAGGTACACACACACACACACACACACACACACACATACTCGCACATGCCCCCTAATGTCTCTCCTCGTGTGCTAGGCTGCTGCATGACCGGGAGCTGTCCCTGTATGACGGGACCAGGCTGGTGAGGTGGGACCGGTACCAGGCTCTGAAACAGGACTTGCAGCTGACAGACCAACAGCTCCACGACAGGTGGGGGGCTGGAGGAACTCTCCATTTGGAACCAGAACAGTTAGCCGGAACGTGCGTGTGTGTGGGGGGGGGGCTAGAGGACTGTCACAGGCATCGGTGTCCACCACCTGGATCGCTACTCAGCCCACGCCGACACCCTGGGATAGGGGGAGCGGGTAGCAGGTAGCACACACCACCTGTGCTGTGATGTTTCCCCTACTGGCACACTGAGACAAGGCGTCCCTGTGGAGGTGGCAGGTGTGTGTGTGTGTGTGTGTGAGAGAGAAGAGAGAGTGAGAGAAGTGCTTACCTCTCAGGGTGTCAACATCTCAGCTTGTACATCCGTCTGCCAGACATGGAGGCGTGTGTGTGTGTGTGTGTATTTGCATGTGTACGTGCGTGCATGCGTGGGAGGCCAGGTTAATCACGTTTATTGGGTCTCAGTGGCTAATTTCTTACCTGCTTCCTTTGATTTGTCATCTAGGATTACACCCCCTACCCATGCTTTCCATCTGGTGTCAAACGCGGGCGCGCACACACACGCGCGCAGTGTCAGGTGTCGGGGATGAAGCGAAATGATCGGTTGCGTAATAACTGAGGCGTTGATTAAGACACCATGACATCATCATGACAAGCACTGTCATGACACCGCCGCGTTGAAATGCGCACACACCCACACATTAACCAGGAAGTGATCCTCGTTGAGGAGTATTGATGTGTCTGGGACGGACTGAAAATGAAATGTTGTGCTCGCCGACAGTGGAAACACAACCAACCCTACTTTTTATATCCACCCCCACCAGCATAACAGCGACCTAGGAGGATAGATGGAGAGGGATAGAGAAGGAGGGAGGGGGGGAGGGAGAAAGTCGGGGAAAGTGAGTGAGGATAGAAACGAGAGTGAGGGGGGGTCAGAGAGGAGGGAGAGATTGTATTTTCTTGGGCTGCAGTGTGCTGGTTATTGGCAGGCGAGCTGTGTTTATCCCGGCCTGCCCGTCACTCTCCCGTTTAGACACTCGTGCTCGGATGCACCCCAAAGGTTGACCTGACGACGACATCACATGGGCTCTGTTGATAGCTGTTCCCCCGGAGACGACATTTCAACATCAAAGCTCCTCCCGGTCAGAGAAATTTCCTCTGCAGAGTCACCACAAGCACACACACGCACGCACACACAAACACCGTCTACACAGGACTCAGAGCATGCTTATGAAGGTAAATTTTCACAGTCTAGATGACCTTAGAGGGCCTTAGAGCAACAGGATACGCGATCAGAAGCTATTGTGGATTTTTAAAGTGTGTGTGTGTGTGCCCCACCTTGGCTGGCAGGAAGGATGTTTGTGGCGGCGCGTCTGGGCTGAAATAAACCCACTTCCTCTTCCTCTGTTTTCGTTGTGGATACCCAACAATATGAGTCTGCCGGGGTGGGGTGTGTACTGCATGTGCAGTGTGTGTGTGGACACATCGCCCCAGCTGTCTGTTTGGATCATACACACACACCGCCAGCAGTCCCACTGATGTCAAAAGGGATGATGCTCACTGTGATTGAAGATCACACACACGCGCACACACACTCACACACACACACACGTGACTAGGAGATATCAGAGCTCAGGGATGCTGTAACTGTTCTTTAAGAGGTTTAAAGTGTGCTTGTGTGTATTTTCTGTGCGTGTGTGTGTGTGTTCCAGGTCCATCTTCCCGGTCCACCCATCGTTCCGTGTGCTGGCCCTGGCGGAGCCCCCGGTGGTGGGCAGCAGTGGGCAGCAGTGGCTGGGCCCGGAGCTGCTCACCATGTTCCTCTTCCACACCGTCCAGCCCCTGGCCAGGGCCCAGGAGAGCAGCCTCATCACAGGACTGGTAACACACACACACACCATTCACTGACCGAATGCACAAAAAATTGCTGCAGATTGAGAATGCACGTATGATGATACCGTCGATCTTGTTTGCCTGTCCTGAGTCTACCGGACCCTTCTCTTCCTCTCCAGAATCCAAAGGTTCCCAAGGAAGCAGTGGATCAGCTCCTAGACCTTACACATACCCTCAGACAGACCAATGACCCCACTGTAAGACCTGTGTGTGTGTGTGTGTGTGGGTGTTCTATCTCGTCCCCAACTGGAGGACCGTTAGATGCGATGGCAGGGAATGAGCACGTTACTCAACTCTGAATCCAACTTTGAAAATGTGCTCTCACCATTACCCGTCTCCTCGAGTGCTTAACAGTCAATGGCATATCTCCGACCATAGGGGACAATCGTTTTCTACGCTTGGTCAGGGCACCGATCTCAATGCAAAGTGTGTTCACTATAAAGCTGTTCAATCAACACTAAGACTATGGAGTTAACCGCTGTCAAGAGTATTCAAAACTGACCGCCAGAAGCTATGGTGACACGCCCTGGAGCATGTCCATCCCTACTGACATACCAGGGAGAACCGGTAACTTTATATGGGAAAAGAAAAAGGAAATATGATCAAATCTTGTGGAAAAATCCATCTTGTAATAAGACACAAGTGAATACAGAAACATACCTTCGGTGCACCTTCGAAATCAAACGTTAAAAGCTGTTTGAAACCGAATGTTCAGGAAGACAGCTTCTAATGACAATTCCTGAGTCTTCGTCACCTACTGTGGAGTGGGTGGAGAGGACCCTGTCATGCTCACACCCACACAGGGTGTGAGCATGACAGTGCTCACAGACGGCCTATACACGTTCCCCCCATACAGGATCAATTAGACCACGTCTGGGAATCCATGAACCAGACGTGGTATAATCGATGTGGTAGAACCCTTTATTCAGCCCTACTTGTGTGTGTGTGTGTGTGTGTGTGTGTGTGTATTGACCCATGCCCTCTTGTCTCTGTGCAGGCCCAGTCCCTCGCGTCTTCTCTCTCTACCAGGCAGCTGCTGAGAATCTGCCGGCGTCTGTCCCAGTACCCAGACGAGAGCGTCGCTCACGCCGTCAACAAGGCCTGCTTGTCAAGGTACACACAGTTACTGTGTGTGTGTATATGTATGTTTATATGTATGTATACACACACTTAATATACACACACACACATCCTCAAACATTGACAGAACGGCCATTTCTCTGCCGCCAATTGATTATTTATCTGTGTATGTGTGTGTGTTGCACACGCAGGTTCCTGCCCAGCCTGGCTCGCTCCTCTCTCCAAAAGAGTCTGACTAACTGCTCCATACAGGACAAACCTGACCCTGCCGAGCACACACGTGACCACAGCTGTAAGTCCGTCCATGTGTAACACGCACATGCGCACCTAAACACGTGCACGCACGCACGCCCATAGCTGTAAGGTGTCGCGCACGTGCACGCCTGTGGCAACCTGCCCCGTCCACACAGCTTGAGCCGTTTCTCAGGTGTGTCAGGCGGGAGTCAGGTGGCTGAGCGGTTAGGGAATCGGTCTCGTAATCAGAAGGTCGCCGGTTGGATTCCCGGCCGTTCAAAATGACGTTGTGTCCTTGGGCGAGGCACTTCACCCAAAGCCTCGGGGGGAATGTCCCTGTACTTACTGTAAGTCGCTCTGGATAAGAGCGTCTGCTAAATGTAAGAGCGTCTGCTAAATGACTAAATGTATGTCTGTCTGTCTGCCTGTCTGTCTGTCTGCCTGTCTGTCTCCAGGCTCAGTGAAGGAAGGCGTGCTGACCATCGGCAGTGTCTCTGCTCCTGTCTACAGTACCAGTGAGAGGATGAAGGTTCCGGACGTCCTCTTCTACGACAACACGCAGGTACACCTCAGCCGCCACGAAACCCCCACGAGATGTGGTGTGCGCCTGTTTGTGTGCTTGCGTCACACTCGTTCAGTCGGGAGCAGCACAGGCGGTTTGTCTGTCTGACACCTGGAAATTTGAGTGGCCTGACCTAGAACCATCCATATCTCTCTCCCTACCTACATTACATCCGTTTATTCATTTTCCATCCATCCAGCCCATTCTTGTTTTTTTCCCCCAGTCTGCTGCTGAAAGTGTAAGGGAAGAGAGAGAGATTGCGTCAGATTAGAGGAGAAAGGAGATTTTTAAAAATATTTTTACCTGCCCCATTTTCCAGTGACCTGTTTTTTGTCCTGTCCTACAGAGAGAGAAAGAGGAGGAGGGGAGGGGGGGATTCAAGAAAATGGGTTTTGTGTGTGTATGGAGGGGGTGGGGTGAGAAAAGAGGAGACAGTCCTTCCAATCAACGAACACATGAAGACAGCTCCTGTGTTTGCATCACACACCCGCTGAGTGTTAACTGACCTCTCAGTGCAGTGAAGGAGTCGACCAGAGTAGGCTTATCACAACAAGAAAGACCGACTTTTTAATGCCTTGATAGTGGTTGGTGTTGATGTGTGTCTGTGTGCCTTTTCTCTCTCTCCCTCAGCACATGATGGTGATGGAGGACATGTTGAAAGACTTCCTGTTGGGGGAACACCTCCTATTGGTGGGAAACCAGGTGAGAGACCAATCACCGCCTAGCCCTCCAGTAGTGTTACTGTAGGGATGTCTGGAAGGAGACAGTGTTGTTTTTCAATGATGTTCTGGGTGCTTTGAGCACCACAAGACCTGATCAATCGTTCCAGTATTTTCGAGAGAAGACCGAAGTCTCTACGGCCGGTATCTCCAAAACCTACACAAAAAACTATCTAGATGGATGAATAGCACTACGGGAAAGAGGAACAATATGTATGTTATTTTTTTTATTTTGGGGTGAACTGTTCATTTAAGAATGGATGCATTTAGGCCCGGCTACTAAAAATAGAATGTCAACATTGCTCTATACAGCTGATACTGCAGGTTTAGAGTGAGGCTGAATGTGTCGGCTGTGCCTGTCAGGAAACCCCGAGCACAGAGGCCAGTTGGAGAGCTGCTGGAAATACTAGGTCTCTTCTAACCAGGTCAATGATGACAGCTGTGTTTGATCAGATGGCTTGTGACACATTCTCATACTATCTGGCCCCCAGCCTCCATCACCCCGTCCACCCTCCGGCCTCCACCTCCCTCCTTTTAAGCCTGTAACCTTCATTTTTGGATCCCTCCACTCTCCATCCCCCCCCCCCTCTCTTTATCTAAGCCCACTCTGAACCTTCTATCCCCCACTTCATCCCCTCTCCAGTTTATCCATCCATCCCTCCTTCCTCCCCTCGTTCCAGTTTATCCATCCATCCCTCCTTCCTCCCCTCTCCACTCCAGTTTATCCATCCCTCCCTCCTCCCCTCCCCGCTCCAGTGTCTCCATCCACTCGGGGCCCTAGGCTCCAGGGGACGGCATGGAGAGGACAGAGTTCTTCAAGAGGAGGGACAAAGCAATGAGTGGACACGCTGTACCCTTCGTAGTGCCCTTGAGTGTCAGCGAGTGGGCGAGTGTCTGGCCGGCCTGCCAGATGCCTGACTGAAATGCTGCAGGCCTCACGAGACATTTAGATACAAGCCGGACTTCGAGTCAACGTCCCTGTCAGAACACACTACCATCAAGGACTGGTTCACTGCTAAACTGGGATTGTTATTTGCAACAGTAGGAATATCTAATGTGGGTAAAAACAAATATATAATAACTTTTTGTGTGTAACCGTGTGTGTGTGTGTGTTTTTCTCCAGGGTGTAGGCAAGAACAAGATTGTGGACAGATTCCTCCACCTCCTCAACAGGCCCAGAGAGTACCTCCAGCTGCACAGGTAACAGGGGTTGCCGCCCAGGTCACGCTGACACACACCCTCTCTTTATCTCTGTGTGTCAACACTCAAATTCCCCCGGCCCCTCACCCAGCAGCGCCAACACCAGCTCCTGTCACGGAGACGGCTCCCAGGGACCCAGTGTTCTCGTTTGCCGCCCCCGCCTAGCCGTGGCTTCGTCTAAGGGTGTCACGGCTATTTCTGTACCCCGGGAAATCAGGCCACCGTGCAGCCTCCTGTCTCCAGGCCAAGGAGAGCCTATGGAGAGGCTGCTTCCTGCTGTCCAGGGCCTGGTGTTATTCATAGGCATGGTAATCACACCTGGATGGAAATGGGTCACGGTCGCCAGCGACGCCGGGGGCTGCTCGGCTCGCGCGCTACTCG